>NC_091126.1:138497703-138507703 GCF_040183065.1 Periplaneta americana
TAATAGTCTTTTTGTTAATTTCCAGAAATATTTTTTAGTTGGTGGCGAATTTCCTATTTTTGTGGCGAATGCGTTTATTTTGTATGTTTGATGTTTTCTTCGTATGGCCCTTTGATATCTGTAAAATGCTCTCTTGGCTTGTGGATCCCGGAATTCCTGCCATCTTTTCCTTGCTTTAGCTTTGGCTGTAAGAAGTGGTTTCAGGTCTGGATATTCGTTGAGTGATGGAGGTATTGGTGATGTAGTAGTGACAGAGTTGTAGGTTGCAATAATCGTGTCTAAATAATTGTAGTGCTGTATCTATGTCCGATGGTTAAAAAATACGGAGATTTACTGGTATTGACTCGTGGAGTTGTTTTGCGTAGTCGTCCCAATTTGTCGTCTTTGCTATTACATTCTTCATTTCATATTTTGTGATCGGTTTGTTTATTGTAATTAGGATTGGAATATGATCGGAATCCAACGCTGTGAGACATTGCTGATTGGTTGGGATAGTATTGGTTTTATATAAACAGATGTCTAGAACATCTGGTTTATGTATTTGTGACCAAGGATATCGAGTTGGCATTAATGGTCCTGCAATCGCATAATGATGTTTTATAGAATGGTCCAATAAAAATTGACCTTTTGGCGTAGTGATACGGGAATTCCAGGCTGTATTCTTTGCGTTAAAATCACCACAGCAAACGAAATTGTTATGGACGGAAACTAATGAGGTCATATCAGGTTCGTTCATTTGCAGATACGGTGGATGGTAAACAAATGTCACTAATAATTTAGTATTATCGAAATTAATGTAAACCCCAGTGGCTTCTAATATGTTGAATTGTGGTAATATTGCTCGTCTATGAGGTATATTGGATTTTATAATTATAGCGGTGCCTCCACCATTTCTCTGATGTCTATCTGTACGATGGATTTTATAGTTGCAGATTTTAAATTTCGTATTTGGTTGTAGGTGTGTTTCAGTGATGCATGCTATATCAATATCATATTTGTTTAGTAGTTGTAGTTCGTAGGTTTGATTTTTGACTCCATTTGCATTAAAATTAAGTAATAACAGATTTTTGTGTCCTACCATTGATTTAAGGTCCATCGACTGTGGAGTTCATGTTTGTGAATACAGTAAATCCATCTAGTAGAACCATTATTTTAGACAAAGGGTCAGGTGTCGTTTTGAGGCGTTGTATTATTATATTAATTGTACGAATAATTCCCTTTATGTTTATTCCTCGGAGAAGAGCAATAATATCTTTTAATGAATCGGCAAGACATTCAGGAGCAGATTGTGAACGTGCTGAAGATGAGCCGAAAGTGTTTTCGAAAGCTGATACATTTCTCGAACTTGGTTGTCGAAATGTAGGAAAGTCATCTTGTGTTGGTATTGGTAAATGTCTGTTTGCTGTGGAGTTTATGTTTTGTTTGTTTCTCAGTTTCTGTCGAAGCAATTCTCGTTGTTCTTGTTGAATGGGGAACTGTCCGTAACTGGCAGTATGTGATCCTTGGCAGTTGGTGCATTTAGCTGGGTATTTGATTCCTTTCGAAGGGCAGTCTACAAATAAATGATCGTTTCCACATTTTACGAAATGAGTTTCTAGATTGCAACGTTTTGATGTGTGTCCAAACCCCTGACATTTGTGACATTGTGTTACGTGAGGAGTTGGTCGATAGGCTTCAATAGTTACTAAGTGGTTGTTGATGTCGTGTAATTGATAAATGGTTCTAGAAAATTCAATGTTTGGAAGTGTTATAACCCAGATTGGAATTGGGCGTCGCTGAGTGGATCCGTCTGGTGTATGATATGGCATTGTCATTTGTCGCACATGTTCTATTGCGTAGCCTAGTTTTCCTAATTCTTCCTTTACAACAGCTGATTCAACAGATGCGGGGAGTCGTTTTAGTACTACTTGTATGAGTTTGTTTTCTCGTGGTTCATGGGAATAGAATTGAAGTTTTTCATTTTGTAAAATATTATAGAGTGTGTCATAGTCAGCTCTGCATGAAGTGTAGTATTTTATACCCTCAGATGTGTAACTAATTTTTATGGATTGACTCATCCTACTTTGTATTGTCCTGTTTTGTTCAAAGAAATTTTCATCTGGTAGTTTTTTTTTAAACTATTGGTGGCATTCTAATTCTTATAGTCGTATTATCTGATGTAGTAGATTGCTTATTCTTGTCATCTATGGTTTCACAAATATGTTCTTGGTCCATTTCTTGTTCGAGAGGAGAAAATGAATTACTTAATGGTATACTTGGGTGTATATTTGACTGCCAGTGTTCGTGTCGTTCTTGGTTTAATTTTTGTTTCTTTGTGATTTCCGTTTGTTTAGGTTCTCTCTTTGAAGAAGCTGAAGAATTGTTTACTGTCGGTGTCACTGTTGATGTGATACTTGTACTTACAGTTTTGTTGCTGTTTGTTACTGTTGTTGGCGATGTTTTACTCGCAGTCACGATAGTGAATACTCCTGGTTGACTTTCAATGATGCTCAGGTTTTCCTTTGGTCGTCTGTAAACTCGTACGGGTGTAGAAGCTGTGCTGTCGACAGGATCAGATGATTGTGTAGTAGATTCGTGTTCCATGTTGACACGTTGAGTCGAATTGGCCATGTTGTGAGAACCCGCTATCGGGTTTCCACTTGTGATGATGTTGTGCTGATATTCTGCCAACACAAGTTTTACGTTTTATAATCACTAATAGTTTAATTCTATATCTATATATACACACAAAAGTAGCACTAAATGACACAACACGAAAATAGTTCTAATACACTAAGTTTTCTTCAATGACTTGCTCGTAAGAAGTAGCGTCAAAAAACACGTCCTTTCATCAGCAGTGTCTATCGAAGTATTTCAATTTGATTTATGTATCATCAACCAGAAGTCAATGTGATCTTCCTAGATGTCATGTAAGGTCACCTACAATGTCAATGAAAACTTTGTCCTGCAGAGACATCTATTCTCAAAACAAAAACTATTCTTCCTCGGCGAGATTTCTTCTGCTCACGGAATTTTTGTTAAAAGACATGTAATTCGAATTCCGATTCTGTGGAAGCTACCGTTCGAATTCAACAGGTCGAAATCAACGTTTAAATTCGTACGAGAGCAGGAATTGTGAACGGATGCATAAACAAAAAATTGAATATATTGTAGCCAATGCAAATTGCAAGAAAAAAAATCAACTTTGAATTATACTTTTAAATTAGTCATTAATTAGCTGCTATGTAATTCAAAAGAAATTAAGGCAGTAAAATAAGATAAAATCAACCAAACTAACAAGGCTGACAAAATTTAAATACAGGAGCAAAATAATAACATAAGAACTAAGATAAAGCAGGAAAGTTTTTTTCATTGTCCATTACTCAAATTACAATTACGGATAGAATTGACTATTATCATGGTGCTACGCCAAAAATTATTACGTCTTTTAAGTAATTTTTACATACGTTTAGATAGAAGACTAGAACTATCGGAAGTATTGATATTCACTTCTATTTATCGTGCTAGTACATTTTCTGCTCAATACATACCGTAGGCTTAAAACGTATTGTTTTTAATTACTTAAAGATGGCTATTAGAGAACCCGGACGTTCACTGCCTCCCTCACATAAGCCCACCATCGGCCCCTATTCCTCTAAACCTCAAGTATTTCCCTAAGCACCTTATCTTCAAAAACCCTTAATCTCTGTTACTTATGGCTTTTAAGGAACTCAGAAGTTCATTGCCGCCCTCACATAAGCCCGCCATCGATCCCTATCCTGTGTAAGATTAATTCAGTCCATATCATCATATTCCACCTCTCTCAAATCCATTTCAATATTACCCTTTCATATACGTCTCGGTCTCTCCAAAGGTCCTTTTCCCTCCAGCTTCCCAACTAACACTCTATATACATTTCTGGATTCGCCCATACATGCTACATGCCCTGCCCATCTCAAATGTCTCGATTATATGTTCCTAATAATTTCAGCTAAAGAATACAATTCGTTCTGCGGCGTGTAACTTTCTGAATTATTCTGAAATTTCAGCCCCAACTATTTACCTAAGAACCTTATTCTCAAACCCCCCTTAATCTCGGTTCCTCTGTCAATGTGAGTTCCCCGTTTCACAATCATACAAAACAACTTCTAATATAACTGCTTAATTAATTCTGACTTTCAGATTGTTTGACATCAGACTAGATGACAAAAGCTTCTCAACCGAATAATAGCAGGGTTTTCCCATATTTATTCTGCGTTTAATTTCGTTCCTAGTGTCAATAATATTTGTTACCGTTTCTCCATGATATTGGAATTTTTCTACCTCTTCGAAGGATAAATTTCCAATTTTTAATTCCATTTCTGGTCACCAGACATAATCATATACTTAGTATTTTCGGTACTTAGTTCGAAACCTATCAAACCTATCACATTACTTGTTTCAAGTAAAATTTTCGTGTTTTCCCTAATCATTTGTGGATTTTCTCTTAACGTATTCACGTCATCCGCATAGAAAAAAAGCTGATGTAACCCGTTCAATTCCAAACTCTCTCTGTTATCCTGAATTTGCCTGGTATCAATCCCTGATGGAACTACGTCAGCTTTCCTAACTTATTACCATTAGACGTCCACAAACAAGATTCTATGAAATGAACTAAACAACATTTGTAGTCAATTGATGGTATAAATTTATCGCGTTTAACAGCAGATAACCGTTTACTGAGAAGCTCAGGATTTTGCAATGGAAACCTATAAAGAAAGTTTGCGCTTATTCCTATAAAACATTCCCTTCTATTAACACAATTAATATGTACTAATGATCTCAGTCATTTTACAATATCCTAATACAATGTGTGTAACTAACTTACTTGTGAAAACAAATTCCCGAATCCTTCAAACGTCGACTCGTAGTTATATTATGCAGCACAAGCACCATGTTTCCACTTAAGGAATTTTATACAGGAGTGTAATTAAAACAAAATATAATACAAAATATTACTTGTACAGCTGTATGCAGCACAAGATTGCTTCACTTATAACAAAGAAATGTGATTAAAATAAACTATATAAACACTAATTGCATAGGTCTCTTCATATGCAACACAATAATAGGCCTACACTTTGGTTTCGCGTATATCACAGGAGAACGATTTATTTGAACCATACAAACACAAACTATTAATTAAATTAATACGCACTTATTCCTAACACATTCAGTAATACTGAATAACCTTCTATGTTATTTCAAATTAGGCGGAATCGTGATGTAAACATACTGTTGTCCAATGACATTCGAACCCAAGATGGAGATGCGCGAAAGTGTTGAATTTTTGGTCGAGGAACAGCGCTCGTAGTGAGCCTAGGTTAAACTATAAAACGTCTTTGATTCAAAGAAATAATAATTAAAGAATTCACACTTATACCAAAAAATTATCGATCACTTTCGATTAGTAGGGTCAGATATCTTCGAACGTCAGAGTACAAACATTATTAAGTGTAAGAATTATCTTGTAAACTTTGTATAAAGAAATCTACTATTCATTCTACAAAATATAAATAACCAACTCATAGTATTTATTGTACGTCATATTAAATTTACCGCAGTCGGCAATAGAATATAAATAAAAATAAGACTCAATAGGCTAATTGAAACAACATATATTCGGTTTGCATACTGACGTTCAAATGTATCTGACCTCCAATTTCTTTAGTGTGTAAGCAACGTTTTAACCATGGGAAAAGTCAGAATCAAAGATATAACAAAGTGACAAAATTTGAAATAGTTCCGTTAGTTCTCAATAGGTGACACTATTATTGAGACAGGTAAAAGTTATTTGGGAGAATTCTGATGTAGATAAAGTATAAATTATTCTCATAATTGACATTAGCAACAGTATCCCTCTAAATGTAATGTTTTTTTCACAATCACTAAAGGGGGCTGAAATTTTGAATTTTGTAATGCGGGTATATTTATGTACTATTGGCGACACTGACTGTTACCTTCGCCATCTATTCATAGAAGTAATTACTAAAGAAGTGACACACGAATAAGTTATGGAACACTGTCGATTTGTGGGGTCAGGTATCTTTGAATTTCAGTGTACGAAGAAAATTGAATAACAGCCGTTTGGTATATGATCTTCTGAGAATGGAAATCCTCAATGAAGATTTTTCATAGCCTCCCTGAGTCACACGAAACACAGGGACTTTTTTGTATAATATAGGCCACGATAGCAAAGCTGTCAGTTTAGAATTGTAGACGTGAGTATTTAGATTTATGTATTTATAATTGTTTAGATTGGGAGTGTATTTTTATTCCTACATTTATCTGTTTTGGTTTTATTTATCATTTATATTTTAGCTAGATATATGTGTCTGCCACAGAGTGAAAATATATTCTTAGGTAATAAATATTAATTTATTCGAGCGTTGTCTCTATTATTGCACATTTATGATGTGCGTGTAAGTCAGTTTCGTTATTTCATTTCGAGAAATGCGCCAAAATATTGTAGGCGATTGTATTTTATTGTAAATATTACACTGACGTTCAAAGGTATCTGGCCTAGGTTTTTATAATCCTGTAAGGGAACATTTTACCCTCGAGATCAGTCAGAACCAAAGATATAAGGAATTGACAAACTTTGAAATAGTTCCGCTAGTTCTCAATAGGTGACCCTAGTATTGGGACGAGTAAAAATATTTGGCAGAATTCTGATGTAGATCAAGTAAAAGTTATTCTCATAATTGACATTATCAGCAGGTTCCCGCTAAATCTGTTGCTTTTTTCACAAACTTTACAGGGGAGACGACACTTTGAATTTTGTAATGCGAGTATATGTATGTATGTATGTATGTATGTATGTATGTATGTATGTATTAACACTACAATTGGGTATACACCCGGTGGCAGTGATATATAATATACAAAAATTACAATTACATGAAATAAAATAAATAAACGTAAATGAAATAAAATATAATATAAGTAAATCTTTAAATAGTAAATGCAATAAACCAAGAACTATAAATAAAAACTATTGGCTACACTGACTGTTACCTTCGCCACCTATTCATAGAAGTAATTTCTAAAGGAGCAACATTACACGATAAGTTATCGAACACTGTCGATTAGTGGGGTCAGGTATCTTTGAATGTCAGTGTACGAAGAAAATTGACTAACAGCTGTTTGCTATTTGATCTCCTGAGAATGGAAGTCCACAATGACGTTTTTCGTAGCCTCCCTGAATCACACAAAACACAGGGATTTTTTTCTTTGATATCGGCCACTATAGCAAAGCTTTCAGTTTAGAATTGCTAAGTATTGAGCATTGGAGACATGAATATTTAGATTTATGTAGTTATAGTTGTTTAGATTGGTAGTGTATTTCTATTCCTACACTTATCTATTTTCGGTTTTATTTGTCGTTTATATTTTAGCTAGTTAGCCTATATGTAAATAAATTTATAGCCTATGTGTATGAATTAATCAACCTATATTATATTTGTATTCTATAATTTTGAAATATATATTAATCCTACTTTTCACGTGCGATATTATTCTTCTCTAGTGTTAATATTATATTATATAATTCCATTGCTGCTGTAATTATATTTTAGTTCCTATTTTATTTTACTTATTTATTATTATTATTATTTTTTATTTTAATATTATATCTGAACTGCGACCGAGCACGAGCGCTGCTCTTTCGGTCTCAAATTTTGTTAATACTACTGTATCTTCTTTTTATATAGCTTGTTTTATTATTTTATTTCTATTTCTCTTGTTTGTTTTGTAATTATATTCTTTATTCTGTATATTTAAATTTAAATAAAAAATAAACAAAATGTAACTGCCACAGAGTGAAAATATATTCTTAGTTAATAAATATTAATTTATTTGAGCGTTGTCTCTATTAATGCACATTTATCATGTGCGTGTAAGTCACTTTCCTTATTTCATTTCGAGAAATGCACCAAAATATTGTAGGAGATTGGATTTTATTGTAAATGTTGCACTGACGTTCAAAGGTATCTGACCTACTATTTTATGATCCTGTAAGAGAACATTTTACTCGCGAGATAAGTCAGAAACAAAGATATAAGAAATTGACAAACTTTGAAATAGTTCCGCTATTTCTCAATAGGTGACCATAGTATTGGGACGGGTACAAAGTCTTTGGGAGAATGTCGATATAGATTACGTATAAATTATTGTCATAAATGACAGTATCAGTGGTTTTTCGATAAATGTAATGGTTTTACACAACTATTAGAGAGGGATATACTTTTAAATTCATAATGCAAGTATATTTATGTACTACTGCCGACACTGTTACCTTCGCCATCTATACATAGAAGTAATAATTAAAGAAGCAACACTTACACGAACAAGTTATCGAAAACTATCGATTAGTTAGGTCGGATAACTTTGAACGTCAGTGCACAAGTTTCGTTACTATAATCCAGAGCACATTCACTGCAGAAAATATTTGAATTACTTTTCAGTAACCCCTTAAGTCACAAAATACAAAGATTTTGGGAAAGAGGAAAAACTGTTTAAAAAATGAACGAGTTAAGATTCTGAATATTTGAATTTTTGGTAAAAACCTAACTAATATTTCTGTATGCAAAACAAAATTAAAAAAGACTTAATATGATGCAACATTCATGTTTGAAAATGTGTGAGTTATGGTATTTCTGGAAATCTGGTGAAGATTTAACAAAACAATCTCCTTATTTTAAGAAATAACTGAAAAATTGGTTAAAAATTAACGAATTTCAGTCTCGAAACCACTACATTAAGAAGCTCACTTCATAATATTGGCTTCGTGTAATCAAATTTTAGTCTGACCTATATGAAATGTCACAAAGGATATAAATAACAAAAATTTCTGCTTTAAATAATCTAATACAATAATACATTACACAAGACAAGAATATAATTCTAACAAATCCAAAATTCAGACAAAATAATTAATTTACCAAACACAACAATTTATGCTATAATTTTGTTCATTCTGCCAATCCTGTCACTTAGGGGCTTTCTCTACGAAACCTAATTTTTCTAGCGCACATGACACAAAAGAAATACAATTTGACTTCTGGAACTTTTATACAAAATAGTATATCTATCCCTACAGAACAGGAATTAACAATAACCTACATTTTGTTAAAATATGACTTATGTGGTTTCTCAACCGATTTATTTGTCCCCTCACTGACAACTGCCATGTCACTCTGACCTCAAAAACTCGGGTTCCTAACATGATGTATTACATACATATATAAAAGGTTTTATATCAAAAGCAGGAAAAAGTGTAAAAAAGTCTTTTCACATAAAAATCCTAATGTATTTGTTAATTCTACTCCAATTTTCAAGGGTTATTTTGCAGTAACAACAGGCATGTGAAATGTAATTTCCTAGCGCTAGACGTGATATTTATTCTCACTTAATACAGTGCATCTCAAAATAATGAGTTCTGTCGAACCGAATGCGTTTAAAAATTTCGGTACCTAGGATAGCACTTAGACTGAAGTGTATTAGTCCAGGTGAAGCGAATTCATCAGAGGAATGTTAGTGCATTGATTCTTAAAACCGACGAATGAATTATTTGGCGCGATGCTGAAAGAATTTTTGCTCGTTGTGTATCTGCCCTTTCCCATACTACTCACAGAATACCATCAGATCTGCCTTAATTATTCTCGGACGATGAGTAGATGAGCTAGTTCGACCGTTCCAGGAGAAGATTTAAATTAAATTGCAGCGTAATTATGCAAGAATTGCTGTGAAATAAAAAATACAAGTTTGTTCCTCAGAGCAGTTGCGGGTGGATGTATTTGTTTCTACTGTACTACAGCACGTTGAACGTTTTACACCACCATCACCTTCATCATTATCATTTCCCCAACCCCTGTGGTGGTTCAGTGGTCAGACTTCTGACCTGTCGCGCAGGCGGAGCGGGTTCGAGTTCCGGTCAGGTATGAGATTTTTCATTGAAAAATCCATAGTGACACTTGTGGTG
>NC_091126.1:138512703-138517703 GCF_040183065.1 Periplaneta americana
TTGCAGTTGTCTAACTTTGTTACTGTGCTCCTCATATGTGAAAGTTTGTACGATTCTAAGAATCTCTTTGAAAAAATAGTGATATCTGTAGGTTTTCGATTTGAGAAACGCAAAGCCAATAGCTATGATATAAAATGAAGGTAATAAGCCTATAATCTTGTGCTGTAAGTGACAATAGTACCAATCAGAGGATAATAAATTTTAATGCATTTAGGAGTAAATTGAGACTTACTGTATACCACATGAATTTATTATTCTGTAGGTCCAAATCGGATTCATCAAATTAACGTGATACGAACAGTGAAAATTTACTTAACCTTTAACTAGGTATGTGGAGTGGCCACAACACTACAGTTACTAAATCATCAGTGGTTCTGGAAATAATGTTATGTACACAGCTTGCTAACTTATTATCTTCTTGAAAATGATAAGTGTTGGTGCTGAAACCGTTAGGTCAAGTTCATTGCCAAATGTTCTCCCTCACTGCTACATTAGAATGATTGGATTGCTGATAACATCAACGTGCGTTATAGTGTTGCCTTTGCTGAAGAGTTACTTTCACAAGCGGATGATTTTTTTCCGAAACTTGTGACTTCATTCCGAACTTTATAACATTAAACGAACAGCAAATAAAGATCAGAACACATCTGAATGAAGTAGGCCTATTACACCGGTCAACAGTCATTTTGTGCCAGACATAAAACTAACAAATTCTGACTAATTTCGACCTTCTAAATTAAAAAATAACGATTAAATATAAATTTAAATTTTGAAAAATGTTTATAATGAAAGCAGATATAATCACACATAACTTGTTGCCACCAGTCAGCTACAAACAAGAACGAGTGTCTAATTTCTTAATACCTCACTCGAATGCAAGAAGAAATAGGTCTTCAAAACTGTTCCTCTCTTTTGCGGAAATGCTAGAGTTAAAAGGGCGGGCTTCTGAGCCGCTTCGTTCTCCTTGTGTAGAGAAAATTCTGTTTGGAAAGTTCAAAATGACCATTTTTTGAAATTTTACCCGCCTCTCCCGTCCAAACACACGGAGATAGAGTTGCCCTTTATACTGAAGATAGCGTTCGAGGACCTGTATTCAACGCACTCTTGGGCGTTGTTCTCACAACACGTACTGCGGAGTTAAAGCGGCATGAAAGCCAGCGGAATAGTGGTTTAAAACCTTCATATTTTTTCTTGAAAATCAGCTTGTGTTCGCGATTCCCGTTTTGATGATTCCCAAACTTCGGGTACCAGGTCCCAAACTTCGGGTTCCGGGTCCCAAACTTCGGGTTCCGGGTCCCAAACTCCGGGTCCCAGGTCCCAAACTCCGGGTTCCGGGTCCCAAACTCCGGGTTCCGGGTAGCAATCTCCGGGTTCCGGGTCGCAAACTCCGGGTACCGGGCACCAAACTCCGGGTTCCTGGCCCGAAACATCGGAATCCGGATCCCAAACTGCAGGTTCCCGATCTCAAACTTCAGGTTCCGGTCCCCTAACTCCGGGTTCCGGGTCCCAACCTCCGGGTCCCGGGTCCCAAACTCAGGGTTCCGGGTTCCAAACTCCGGGTTTCCGATCCCAAACTCCGGGTTCCGAGACCTAAACTCCGGGTTCCGATCCCAAAAAATCCGGGTTCATGTTAAATGTTCCAGTCTCCAAACTCCGAGTTCCGGGTCACAAACTCCGGGTTCAGAGACCCAAATTCAGGGTTCTCGATCCCAAAAACCAGGTAAAGTTCCCTAAACTCCGAGTTCCGGGTGCGAAACTGCGGGTTCCTGTTCCCAAACTCCGGGTTCCGATCCCAAAAACAAGGTTCCGGGCCCTAAACTCCGAGTTCCTGTCCTAAAACTCCGTGTCCCGAGATTCAAACTCCGGGTTCCGGGACCCAAGCTCCGGGTTCCTGGTCCCAAACTCCGGGTTCCGGTACCCACACAACGAGTCCAAACTCCGGGTTCGGATTTCATGTTCCAATAGGCACTTGGTCAGTAATTGATTACTTGTAAATAGTTTCTTTAATCTATCACAAAATATTTCAATATTCAGTAATTTCATCACTATACAATTTTGTTATTCTAGATTTAATTTGTAATTCAGTAAATATAAAATATTCTTTGTTTCTCTATGATAAATTATCTAGTTTTAATTATTCAGGTAATCTTTTCGTACTTTGATTTTATTGTAATTGTAAATTTAATACTAACTGTAATATTATTTGTAATTGTAAATGTAAATTTAATACTAATTGTAATTTTATTGTTGATATTGTAGTAGGAATCTCCTGGTAGAGGGGCAGAGAAGGCCTCACGGCCTTATCTCTACCAGGTTAAATAAATAAATACTACTACTACTAAACATCCAGACTCCTTGTTCCGCATACCAAACAGGATCCCAAACCGGGGATTCCGGGTCCAAAACTCCGGGTTCAAGGTCCCAAACTCCGGGTTCATGGTAACAAACTCCGGGTTCCGGATCCCAACCTCCGGGTTCCGGGTCCCAAACTCCAGGTTCCGGGTCCCAAATATCCGGGTTCGTATTTCATGTTCTAGTCTCCAAACTCCGGATCCGGTGACCAAACTCCGGGTTCATGGTCACAAACTCAGCGTTCCGGATACCAAATTCCGGGTTCCGGGTACCAAACCCCGGATGCTGGTTCCCAAACCCCGTGTTCCGGTTCCCAAACTCTGGGTTTATGATACAAAACTCCCGGTTCCGGGTCCCAAACTCCGATTTCCGGGACCCAAAAATCCGGGTTCGTATTTCATGTTCCAGTCTCCAAACTCCGGGTGCATTTTCCCATACTCCGGTTTGTTGTTAAAAACTCCGGGTTCCGGATACGGAACTCCGTGTTCATGGTCCCACACTACGGGTTCCCGGTTACAAACTCCCCGGATACCAAACTCCCCGTTCCGGGTCCCGAACTCCGGGTTCCCAGTCCCAAACTCCTGGTTCCGTTTCCCAAAAATCCGTGTTCGTATTTCATGTTCCAGTCCCCTAACTCCGGGCATTGGTTCCCAAACTCCGTGTTCCGTGTCACAAACACCGGGTTCCGGGTCCCAAACTCCGGGTTCCAAATATCCGGGTTCGTATTTCGTGTTCCAATCTACAAACTCCGGATACCTATTCCAAACTCCGGGTTCCCGTTCCAAAACTTCAGGTTCTGGCTCCCAAACTCCGGGTACGAGTCCGAACCTCCGAGTTCCGGATGCCAAACTCCGGGGTACGGGGCCCAAACTCCGGGTGTCATGGTATCACCCTCAATTCACTTCCGGATAACTCCCAAATCACTCTCAAGAAGCTCCGTATTCACTCCCGAGACACTCCGGTTTCACTCGCAAGTAACTCAATATCCTAGACCAATACTCAATTCACCTCGCAGTCACACTCAATTCACACCCAATTCACTCCCTAATCGCTCCGAATTCACTCACGATTCACTACAGATTCACACCCGACTCACTCCCAATCAACCCCATTGTCACTCGTTCCTCACACCCGAGTCACTCACAATTCACTCCCGGGTCACTCCAAATTTTCTCAGTCACTCCAAATTCATTCCAAACTCACTCCCGAGTCACTCCAAATCCACTCTACAGTTAATTCAAATTCTCTGGCGAGTCATTCCAAATTCACTTACTAAATTCAAAAAAATTTACAAAATTTTTCAATATTCCAAAAAATTTCGAAATTTTTCAAAATTATAAAAATTTCAAAGTTTTCTAATATATTCAAAATTAAAAAAATTTCAACATTTTGAAAAATTCGCAAAATTCATAAAAATTAAAAATTTATTCAAAATTTCAAAAATTTATAAAAGTTACAAATATCTTCAAAATATTTTAAAATTAAAAAAAATTTAAATATTCAAAACATTTTGAAAATTAAAAAAACTTGAAAATTTCATTGTAAAAATTTTTTTCGAAATCTTGTTTTTACATTTTTATTAATTTCACTAAATATTTTTTTTGAAATTTTTTTTCGAAAAATCAATGTTTAATTTTTTTCGAAAGAACTCTTTGAAATTATTTTTTTGAAAAATTTGTTTTTGAATATTTTTTTGAATTTTTTTGAACTTATTTTTAATATATTTCAAAATCATTTAAAATTCTTTTTGAAAAATTTGTTCTGCAATTTTTTTTAATTATTTTTTAAATTTCTTAAATTAACTTTGAAAAATTTTTTTGAAAATTTTTTAAATTTTTTTGATAATTCTTTGAAATTTTTTTAATTAAAAAATATTTTTTTGAAAATTTCTATTTACATATTTTTTGAATAATTTTTTTCGAAACTATTTTTCTTTTTAGTTATCACAAATATTGTGAAAATTTCTTTTTCCACAATTTTTTCGAATCTTTTTGTATGTTTTTTAAATTGGTTTTGAAAATTGCATTTTTTTAATTATTCTTACAATTTTTTTAAATTATTTTTTGAAAATTTATTTATTTTTTTTTTTTGAATTTTTTTTTGAAAAATTTATTGATGACCCTTTGGGATTTTTTTTTTTATTTTTTTAAATTTTTGAAATTTTTTTGAAAAATTGCTTGAATTTTTTTTATTTTTGAAAATAATTTTTTGTAATTGTTTTAAATATTTTTAAAATTTATTTCTTGAAAAATTCTTTGAGAATTTTATTATATATTTTTAATTTTTTTAGCTTGGGACCCGGAACCCGGAATTTGACACAGAACCCGGAGTTTGGGAACCGAATTTTGGGATCCGGAACCTGGAGTTTGGGATCGGGTACCCGGAGTTTGAGATAGGGAACCCGGTGTTTGGGACTCAGAACCCGGAGTTTAGGATACGGAACCCGGATTTTCCGAACTTGAGCCCGGAATTTACTAACCGGAACCCGGAGTTGGGGCACAGAACCCGGAGTTTTGAATTGGGAATCCGGAGTTTGGTTCTAGGGACCCGGACCCCGCAGTTTGTGACTCGTAACCTGGAGTTTTAGACCCCTGAACGCCCAGTTTTGGACCCGGTACCCTCAGTTTGGGACCCGAAACCCCGGTTTG
>NC_091126.1:138522703-138540203 GCF_040183065.1 Periplaneta americana
AGATAAAATTAAGGCTGACAAAATTTAAATACACTAGCAAAATAATTACATACGAAATAAGATAAAGCAGGGAAGTCTTTTTTCATTGTCGATTACTGAAATTACATTTATGAATAGAATTGACTATTATTATGGCACTACGCCAAAATTATTACGGCTTTTAAGTAATTTTTTTACATAAGTTTAGATGGAAAACTAGACCAATCGGAAGTATTGATATTGACTTCTATTTACCGTGCAGGTGCAATTTCTGCCCAATACATACCGTAGGCTTAAAACTTATTGTTTTTAATCACTTACAGATGGCTCTTAGAGAACCCGGACGTTCATTGCCGCCCTCACATAAGCCCGCCATCGATCCCTATCCTGTGTAAGATTAATCCAGTCCCTATCATCACATTCCACCTCTCTCAAATCCATTTCATTATTATCCTTTCATATACGTCTCGGTCTCTCCGAAGGTCTTTTTCCCTCCAGCTTCACAACTAACACTCTTTGTACATTTCTGGATTCGCCCATACGTGCTACATGCTCTGCCCATCTCAAACGTCTCGATTATATGTTTCTAATTATGTCTGTTAAAGAATATAATTCATACATTTCTGCGTTGTGTAACTTTCTCAATTAGCCTGTAACTTCATTTCTCTTAGCCCCAACTATTTACCTAAGTACTTTATTCTCAAACACCCTTAATCTTGGTTCTTCTCTCAATGTGAGTGTCCCCGTTTCACAATCATACCGAACAACTTCTAATATAACTGCTTAATTAATTCTAACTTTCAGATTGTTTGACATCAGACTAGATGACAAAAGCTTCTCAACCGACTGATGGCAGGCTTTTCCCATATTTATTCTGCGTTTAATTTCGTCCCTAGTGTCAATACTATTTGTTACTGTTTCTCCAAGATATTGGAATTTTTCTACCTCTTCGAAGGATAAATTTACAATTTTTAATTCCATTTCTGGTCACCAGACATAATCATATACTTAGTATTTTCGGTACTTAGTTCGAAACCTATCAAACCTATCACATTACTTGTTTCAAGTAAAATTTTCGTGTTTTCCCTAATCATTTGTGGATTTTTCTCCTAACGTATTCACGTCATCCGCATAGAAAAAAAGCTGATGTAACCCGTTCAATTCCAGACTCTCTCTGTTATCCTGAACTTGCCTGGTATCAATCCCTGATGGAACTACGTTAGATTTCCTATATTATTACCATTAGACTTCCACAAACATGATTCTATGAAATGAACTAAACGAAATTTTTAGTGAATTGATGGTATAAATGTATCGCGTTTAACAGCAGATAACCATTTACTGAGAAGCTCAGGATTTTGCAATGGAAACCTATAAAGAAAGTATGCGCTTATTCCTATAAAACATTCTCTTCTATTAACACAATAAATATGTACTAATTTTCTCAGTGACTTTAAAGTGTCCTAATACAATGCATGTAACTAACTTACTTGTGAAAACAAATTCCCGAATCCTTCAAACGTCGACTCGTAGTTATATTATGCAGCACAAGCACCATGTTTCCACTTACGGAATTTTATACAGGAGTGCAATTAAAACAAAATATAATAAAAAATATTACTTGTACAGCTGTATGCAGCACAAGAGCACAAGATTGTTCCACTTATAACAAAGAAATGTGATTAAAATAAACTATATAAACATTAATTGAATATCTGGTCTCTTTCTATGCAACACAATAGTAGGCCTACACTTCGGTTTCACGTATATCACAGGAGAACGATTTATTTGAACTATACAAACACAAACTATTAATTAAATTTATACGCACTTAGTCTTAACACATTCAATAATACTGAATAAGCTTCTATGGTATCTCAAATTAGGCGGAATCGTGATGTAAACATACTGTTGTCACATGACACTCGAACCCAAGATGGAGATGCGCGAAAGTGTTCAATTTTTGGTCGAGGAACAGCGCTCGTAGTGAGTGTAGGTTAAACTACAAACAGTCTTTGATTCATAGAAATAAAAATTAAAGAATTCACACTTATACCAACAAATTATCGATCAGTAATCGATTAGTAGGGTCAGATATCTTCGAAGGAAGGAGTACAAACATTATTACCATGGCAGCGGAAGAAGCTGAATTATCTCATACGATTAGTCAAGACAAAATTTGAACAACATCGCCTGCAGTCATATCAGTCTTATTTATCATCTCTATCTGAAGCTGATAATACTCTTTGGTACGCTTCAAAGCGTATTCTACGCGAGCCAACAGTCATCCCGACACTTCGGTTAAACTCTCAAATAGCCACAGACACAGAGTCGAAATGTAACTTGCTTGCATCTCATTATCGACATGTATTCACCCCAAACGGGAATAAAAATGAACAGACTACCTCTGAATTAGAAAAAGAACTTATAGAAAATAAAAATAAACCGACTGTGCCAGAGAAAATTTCCTATACTACTCCACAAGAATTGTCTCACTTCATTGAAAGGCTTCCAAATAAAAAATTTCCAGGCCATGATCTTATACCCAACATTGTACTAAAGAAGCTCACCATCAAAGTTCTTACTTACTTGACGTTAATTTTCAATGCTGCCCTTATAATTGGGTACTTTCCTCGAGCCTGGAAGCTTGCTGAAATCATTGTTTTTCATAAGCCTAACAAACCTAAGCACTTTCCATCAAGTTATAGACCTATTAGCTTACTGCCCACGCTATCGAAATTGTTTTAGAAGGTTACTCATCATCGCATTTGTAAATTTACATTCCAAAACAAGATAATACGAGATTTCAGTTTGGCTTTCGTCCAAAACATTCTACAACACACCAACTGCAAAGAGTCACTGAATCCATTATAAAAGGCTTTGAAGAAAAAGAAAGGCTTGGCATGATGGTTTAATGCTAAAATTATATTGCATTTGTTTTCCTGACTACCTCACACGCATCGTGAAAAGTTTCTTTATCTGAGCGTCAGTTCTCAGTACGTATAGATGGCATTAAATCAACGCTTCGTCCAATTTTAGCCGGAGTACCACAAGGATCTACACTGTCACCACTTCTCTTCAATATCTTCACATATGACATTCCATGTTTACAACCGTCACACATAGCTATGTATGCTGACGATACTGTTCTCTTTTATTCTCATAGTAACCTAAATACTGCAATCAGCACTCTTCAGACATCCTTACAGGAGCTGTCTAAATGATTCTCTGACTGGAGATTACTACTCAACATTACCAAGACAGAAGCTAAAATCTTCTCTTTAAGGCCTATTCATAATCCACCTCCTTTGATTCTTCTAAATGAAGAAGTTACATGGCTCTCTAGTCAAGAAGCTGTCAAATATTTGGGAATATTATTAGACACGAAACTTACATGGAATGCCCATATATCTCGCATTGTTACACTAACCTCTTCTAGAATTCGAAAATTATACCCTTTGGTTAACAGACGTTCACAAATTGGATTGGACTGTTCATTGCTACTCTACACCTCGCTTGTACGACCTCTTTTAACTTATGAAGCGCCAGTGTGGGGGACAGCAAATAAGACACACATGCATCGCCAACAAGTTCTCCAGAACAATTTCCTGCGTACTGCAACAAATGCCCCCTGGTTTGTAAGAAATCAACAAATGCATCAAGAATTGGGAATTCTTCCACTAGAACAATGTCAAAATCTTTCTTCAACAAACTTCCTGGTGTTCCCGGAGCTGTGACATATAACATTGGAGCAAGATCTTGTCAGCCATCTCGACTTAAAAGGAAACTCCCTCAAGACATCCTTCTTAGTGATACTGATGACTCTTCATAAATTTAACACAGAAAATCATATTTTTATTCACATAATTCACAAAAATGTTTAATTAATTTAAATTAATTAGAGGAGCCTTTAGAGCCAACCTCAGCATGATATTCTGCATGTGATATTCCACAATTTAACAGTGGTCTGTATAGCAAGTTTGCTGGTCGACCAATATTAAACATAAAAAAAAACATTATTAAGTACAAGAATTATGTTGTAAATTTGTATAAAGAATTCTACTATTCATTCTACAAAATATAAGTAACCAACTCTTAGTATTTATTGTACATCATATTAAATTTACCGCAGTCGGTAACAGAATATAAATAAAAATGAGACTCAATAGGCTAATTGAAACAACATATATTCTGTTTGCATACTGACGTTCAAATGTATCTGACCTACAATTTCTTTATTGTGTAAGCAACGTTTTAACCATGGGAAAAGTCAGAATCAAAGATATAACAAAGTGACAAAATTTGAAATAGTTCCGTTAGTTCTCAATAGGTGACACTATTATTGAGACAGGTAAAAGTTATTTGGGAGAATTCTGATGTAGATAAAGTATAAATTATTCTCATAATTGACATTAGCAACAGTATCCCTCTAAATGTAATGTTTTTTTCACAATCACTAAAGAGGGCTGAAATTTTGAATTTTGTAATGCGGGTATATTTATGTACTATTGGCGACACTGACTGTTACCTTCGCCATCTATTCATAGAAGTAATTACTAAAGAAGTGACACACGAATAAGTTATGGAACACTGTCGATTTGTGGGGTCAGGTATCTTTGAATTTCAGTGTACGAAGAAAATTGACTAACAGCCGTTTGGAATTTGATCTCCTGAGAATGGAAATCCTCAATGAAGATTTTACCACAGTCTACTATATACAGTCGCGAAGCTTGAGGTGTTTTTTTGCAAATCTCGTGATAAAGAGCTCCAAGCGGTTAGCAACTAGAAACAATAGACTGTCCATGTTCGACTTTGGACTGTGTCGTATTTCTATCGAGTGCTAGCTCGTTGCGTATTTCACATTGATGCTTGTGAAATGTTCGTTATTGGTTGTAATGAAAATGTTAATGGATAAAATATAATAATTGGAATAAAAATAAAGGACAAGGAGGAGGCGTTTGTAGTGATATAAATTGTAGCAACAGTAAGAGAAAGATGCCAGATTTATCCTTCTTCCGATTTGCGAAAGATTCAGAAAGGTTCCTGGGTTTCCACAATGCTGTGCAGAAACAAAACTCTTAATTTTGAAGTTCTTTGTGACTGTTAGAATACATTAAACTTCACAATGAAATGTTTCAGTCTAACCGAAAGGACATTAGATATCGGTTAACGTTCTGTCACTTAGGCTGCTAAATTTCCAGAGAAATAAAGTTTAGGTCTACTTTTTTTCAGAGGATATATTTTTAATTTTAGCTATTAATTTTGTTATTATTTTTATGTGTTATTTTACTAAAGACGTAGAAAAATCAAGTTTGTTTTAATGACACTTATTGATCACGTTTTATTTTCAATTCTGGTGGGATTATTATTGCTTAGGCCTACTTTTTTTTTCAAAGGATATCGTCGCTTAAGAACCAATACCGCGTAACTGACATTTTTGGTCAAGACTGTTTTTTTGCACAGATGGTACCTCTACTGTCATCTGCATGCATTGACAAGCGCGGGAATTTGATTGCATGAATGGCCTGCATGCGAAGGAGGGGGGTACAATACCGCGTATCTGAAGTCACGAGAAGTCTATAGGAAATACCGCGTATCTGACAACAGATAGGCTGTTATGTCTACCCCCTCAGTACGGAAGCTGGTTCTCGTTACTGCCTTGTAAAATTGTATCAACAGTGTGTAATATTCTGAGAAGATTAAAGAAGTGTTCAGTTTCAATTATTTAAAAGGTAAATATAATAGAATTATTTCACTAATGTAAATTGAATGTTAGTTGAGCTGAATTGCCGCAGAATCTCCAAGTTCATTCACTGAAATATAGTACATTTAATATTTTATTATTGTATAGGTCTACAGATACAAGAAAAGAAATGGAAAATGAATCAGACGACAGTCAGTTTAGCGAGAACGAAATCCTATCTGTGCTATGTTCTGCATTCAAGACGGGAGAAACTTCTGTGAACATTAACAAAGGTATGGCATAAGAAGTATCACAGTTATTAAACGTTTATTTTTCTTCAGTTACGGAATCATAACAGCAAACTTAATTTAAGTACTTAATATAAATAATCATGAATGGGGCCGCTAAAATAATTTGCGCTACATTTAGTGGTGCTGAGCTTGGTTCCTTCCATTTCCTCCGGTAGGAGGAAGCTCTAAATTGATGATAATATTTACTGCACATGTTTTTAAGCCATTTATATCACATTTATAAACACTAGTAATATCATCTTATTCGTAGGTGTACTGCCTGATAATTCAAATGCAAAAGAAAACCGTCCTTCTGGAAATGGGCTGCTGCAGATCAGGGATTATCCGTCCAGTGTTACCGATAATGTTATGATCGTATTATGCAGTCTGGTATGATTTAAAGCAACGCTATTAAAATAATACAGCTGGAAATAGGAGAGGACAGAAACTGAAGACAATACCATGAAAATGAAGGATCTACACCAAATTTCGGAAGCGTCTTCATATGTAGACGACCCCGAAGAATTTGTGAGTGCTACTTATTCTACATCTTTACATTCGTCAGAAAAAGGTAAAGACATGAATCTACAAGCGTTTCATGGAAATTTGACAGAAAAGAAAAAGAAGTTCAAATCCACAAAAGGGTACGTGGAAGAAAATGAAAAATAGAAAACTTAGAATGGAAGAGGAAGCTTATCTTAGCTACAAAAGATCGAAAGATGGCAAAGTAACACATGATACGGAAAGAGATGCAAGGAATTTGGGGCCAGAGTGTAGTTATAAAATGTGCCAAAATTCGAAAGTAATGGGCTGTAATTTAATTTCTAATGAGAGAAGACATCTTTCAGGCATTCTGTAAATCTATGACTTGGGAACAGAGGACCGTTTACGTATCAAGTCTACGAAAAGACCTGACAGTACAAATTCTGAATCGAGAAGAAAGAGAACATTTGTCTACAACCTAAAAGTTGATGAGAAAAAAATTCAGGTTTGCAAAAAGATGTTTCTGTGTGCATTGGGAATTAAAGAATGAACTGTGCAATATTGGTTAGCTAATAGTACTGATGACGTCCCTTCAGTAAAAAAAAGTCATGTTCTCGTGCAAAAGCACAGAAAAAAAAGAGCATTAGTAGCCTGCCTAAATTACCGTAACATTACTGTATATAGAACCGATTGTGCCATAGTTATTATGATAGTATTCCACACTAGGGTTACTCAAGGATTAATTTTTGTGATTTCAGCATAGGCCTATAATTATTTCTTTATTGTGTTTAACGAATATTGTGCCTGAAAAATTATCATCATTATTATATTTTTATATGATTTTCTTTTCATTATTCGCAAGTCAGTGAAGTCCATTGTCAATAATAATAATAATAATAATAATAATAATAATAATATTATTATTATTATTATTAATTACTTTATTATAAAATCATATTTGTCAGCAACGTTTTAGCAACAGTTCTACTTATCTATTCATATACGTAGTGTGAAAATAAAGTACCTGGTACCAGATTGTCATTATTATTATTATTATTATTATTATTATTATTATTATTATTATTATTTACTTACAAATGGCTTTTAAGGAACCCGAAGGTTCATTGCCGCCCTCACATAAGCCCGCCATCGTTCCCTATTATTATTATTATTATTATTATTATTATTATTATTATTATTATTATTACAATAAACATTGAACTGTGTTTTCTTTTTCTTTCCCATAGTTTCAGCATTTGATTGACTAAGAATGCAGCAATCATTGTCTGGAACGTAATCTAGTGCTGATTCAAGCTACAGCCTACCGACCTTGACCTCAAGTCAGATGGTAGGACAACAATTCAGATAACACATTGACATATACAAGAGCACGAATAATATTTCCAGAAGGCAGTTTTCACGCAAAGAAAACGCTTGTCAGCATGTATCCTGAAGCTGCTAAAGTTGCCTCACAATACCGCGTAACTAACAAAATGTAGTCAACGGCAGAGTTCCAATGCCGCGTAAGTGACATGGCCAAATGTCTACGGCCATGATCATCCATTTTCACTTAGTTACAAATTAGTTATGCTATTTCATAGCCATACACCACTTTTCAAGACTATTGCGTTATTTTTATGGTTTTTATTCGGTTTTTTCCTTCTCCTGTAAAATTTACATTTTGTCAGTTACGCGGTATTGGTTCTTAAGCGACGATATGTTTTTAATTATAGCTGTTAATTTTGTTGTAATTTTTATTTGCTGCTTTACTAGAGACGTAGAAAAAGGCTGTTACAATAAAATTTATTGTTCACGTTTTATTTCCAATTTTGGTGTGATTATTATTCCTTAACCTCATCCACCTTTGTTAACTACGTAAGCCTACACTACAAGTACCGGTACGCGTAAGTTACTCCATTAATTCATATTTACCTTATTATTGTTGTAAAGGGAAATGCAAATTTATATTTATTGGTTTCATACTTAATTATCGCTATAATCTTGAACGAGTGAAGCTATTATAGTAAATTTCAGGTCGTTTTGCACAAACAAAAATTATATTACTTATTTCTTGCAGGTATCTTCGAGTTTATGGTGGAATTTAATATACTTCATTAAAATAATAAATTCACTTCATGCATTTAATATTTCAATAATGGAAGGAAGGTGTTAATTTTTCCAAAAGAACACGACAACGAAAGTGTAACATAATTTGACGTCTGCTAGGAGAGAGATCTGCGATGATGAGGCGATAGTAGCAAACCTAGTGGTGGGAAACTACCCATGTTTGCATTTTTACTACATATTGAGCTTTGCGACTGTATATAGTAGACTGTGATTTTACATAGCCTCTCTGATTCACACAAAACACAGGGATTTTTTGTTTAATATCGTCCACGATAGCAAAGCTTTCAGTTTAGAATTGCTAAGTATTGAGAATTATAGACACGAGTATTTAGATTTATGTATTTATAATTGTTTACATTGGGAGTGTATTTTTATTCCTACATTTATCTATTTTTGGTTTCATTTATCGTTTATATTTTACCTAGTTATATGTGACTGCCACAGAGTGAAAATATATTCTTAGTTAATAAATATTAATTTGTTTGAGCGTTGTCTCTATTAATGCACATTTATGATGTCCGTGTGAGTCACCTTATTTCATTTCGAGAAATGCGCCACAATATTGTAGGCGATTGGATTTTATTGTAAATATTACCACAGTCTACTATATACAGTCGCGAAGCTTGAGGTGTTTTTTTTGCAAATCTCGTGATAAAGCGCTCCAAGCGGTTAGCAACTAGAAACAATAGACTGTCCATGGTCGACTTTGGACTGTGTCGTAATTCTATCGAGTGATAGCTCGTTGCGTATTTCACATTGATGCTTGTGAAATGTTTGTTATTGGTTGTAATGAAAATGTTAATGGCTAAAATATAATAATTGGAATAATAATATGGGACAAGAAAGAGACGTTTGTAGTGCTATAAATTGTAGCAACAGTAAGAGAAAGAGGCCAGAGTTAACCTTCATCCGATTTCCGAAAGATTGAGAAAAGTTCCTGGGTTTCCACAATGCTGTGCAGAAACATAACTCTTAATTTTGAAGTTCTTTGTGACTGTTAGAATACATTAAATTTCACAATGAAATGTTTCAGTCTAACCGAAAGGACATTAGATACCGGTTAAAGTTCTGTCACTTACGCTGCTAAATTTCCAGAGAAATATAAGTTAGGTCTACTTTTTTTTCAGAGGATATATTTTTAATTGTATTATTATTTTTATGTGTTATTTTACTAAAGACGTAGAAAAATTAAGTTTAGTTTATTGAAATTTATTGATCACGTTTTATTTTCAATTCTGGTGGGATTATTATTGCTTAGGCCTACTTTTTTTCAAGGGATATGTTTTTAATTATAGCTGTTAATTTTGTTATTTTTATTTGTTGCTTTACTAGAGACGCAGAAAAAGTCTGTTACAATAAAATTTATTGATCACGTTTTATTTCCAATTTTGGTATGATTATTATTACTTAACCTCATCCCACTTTGTTAACTACGTAAGCCTACACTACAAGTACCGGTACAAGTAAGTTACTCCATTAATTCATATTTCCATTATTATTGTTGCAAAGAGAAATGCAAATTAATATTTATTGGTTTCATAGTTAATTATCGCTATAATCTTGAATGAGTGAAGCGATTATATTAAATTTCAGTTCGTTTTGCACAAACAAAAATAATATTAACCTATTTCTTGCAGGTATCTTCGAGTTTATGGTGGAATTTAATATACTTCATTAAAATAATAAATTAACTTTATGCATTTAATATTTCAATAATGGAAGGAAGGTGTTAATTTTTCCAAAAGAACACAACGAAAGTGTAACATATTTTGTCGCCTACTAGGAGAGAGATCTGCGATGATGAGGCCATAGTAGCGATCCTAGTGATGGGCAACTACCCATGTTTGCATTTTTACTACATATTGAGCTTCGCGACTGTATATAGTAGACTGTCATATTACACTGACGTTCAAAGGTATCTGACCCACGATTTTATAATCCTATAAGGGAACATTTTACCCTCGAGATCAGTCAGAACCAAAGATATAAGAAATTGACAGACTTTGAATTAGTTCCGCTATTTCTCAATAGATGACCCTAGTATAGGGACGGGTAAAAAGTATTTGGCACAATTCTGATGTAGATAAAGTGTAAGTTATTCTCATAATTGACATTATCAACAGTTTCCCGCTAAATCTAATGTTTGTTTTTTTTTTCACAAAATTTAGAGGGAGGATGACGCTTTGAATTTTGTAATGCGGGTATATTTATGTTTATTGGCGACACTGACTGTTACCTTCGCCATCTATTCATAGAAGTAATTAATAAAGGAGCGACATTACACGATAAGTTATCGAACACTGTCGATTAGTGAGGTCAGGTATCTTTGAATATCAGTATACGAAGAAAATTGACTAACAGCCGTTTGGTATTTGATCTCCTGAGAATGGAAATCTTCAATGAAATTTTTCGTGGCCTCCCTAAGTCGGTTTAGAATTGCTAACTATTGAACATTAAATACCTGTACACATAGATTTATGTTCTTATATTTGTTTAGACTGGTAGTCTGTTTTTATTTCCACATTTATCAACTTTTGGTTTTATTTATCGTTTATATTTTACCTAGTTATATGTAACTGCCACAGAGTGAAATTATATTCTTAGCTAATAAATATTAATTCATTTCATTGTGGTCTCTATTAATGCACATTTATGATGTGCGTGTGAGTCACCTTCCTTATTTCATTTCGAGAAATGCGTCAAAATATTGTAGGCCATTGGATTTTATTGTAAAAGGTACATTGACTTTCTAAGGTATCTGATCTACGATTTTATGACCGTGTAAGAGAACATTTTACCCGCGAGATAAGTCAGAACCAAAGATATAAAAATAAATCTTCTTCTGATGTGGTGTTGATAGAGTATCGGTCTGTCGACCCTTCCTCTTATATGTTGTGTAACATGGTGAGCTGTCTCTTGAGCATGAAGGATCCAGACCTCTATGGGGTAGAGGTATCCTGACATGTACTGGGTGTTCATTTACAAAGTGTGTCACGACGTCACTGTTGTTGAGTCACCGATTTGAAGCGAGTTTCAGCTTATATGTTAGAGAAGTTGCCTATTATTTATGGCGTTCTTCAATCTGAACTTGAGAACGTGTACGGTAAAACTTGAACGTCGTAGCAACAGATGCAGGTCTGTACGGTCTGTGTGCTACCATAACCTCTTTCGAACTGTGTTTTGCGCCGGCAAGTCGTACGCAGGGTATTTGTTATCATCAGTTGCGTACGGTAACATTCCACAACACAAATCAAATGCTCCGTGTCCATGTTGACCGTCGAAGTTAATGTCAACAAATACGTAAGTAATCGTCTTAACCCTCTCCCCATATCCCGACAGTACGTATTTCCAAACAGTTCATATTCCTGCCACTACCGGCGTTACCGTACGTATCGGTACGTACTCTTCAGAATGAACGCCGTACTTGCTAGGCTACTTCTCTGCCTCTTAGGTTATACACCTCTGCGGAAGTGTAGGAAAATTGAATTCTCTAGGCTCATCGGCTAGCCACATGACGGCATACATCGAGCTATGACGACACATTTTGAACTGAACACCCAGTAGTTACATCTTGGTTGTTATTAAAAGACGGTGGTGAGAATGCTTTTGGGTCTTCGGTGTTTATCTGTTGCAGTTGAATATGTGCCAAGGTTGTATATTAGCGGGTTTGTGTTTTGTGAAGTCTTGTGATATAGTTTCGTTGTCATATTTCTGATGGTTGTGGAAACGGTGTTTAGTTCCAGGTCGTCATATAATTGAACTGTTCGTGTATCCCAGCCACTTCCATGAATAATATGTAGTATTTTATTTTGAAAGACTTGGAGTTTCTTCATTGTAGTTTTGGGTATGAATGCCCATGCTGGAGCTGCGTAGACTATAGCAGATAGAATGAGGGTTCTGTATATGTTCACTTTGACTTTGTGGTTGAGAGCAGATGATTTATGAGTGGGTATAATAAATGGAGTCTTCTATAACCTTTCTTTATTTTAGTGTTGATATGTGGTAGCCATGTAAGACGACAATCCAGTGTAACTCCTAGGTATTTAACTGTTGATGTCCATGGGATTGGTGTCTGAAGCAGAGTGATATTTGTGTGTGGTTTAGAATAGCACCTCGTGAAGATTGTTGCTTGACTTTTTGCGACATTAAGTTTGATTTTTCATTTCTGAAGCCAGAGTTCTAGTGCTGGGAGGAATTGCTGTAATTTGTTTATAGAAAAGTCTGGAGTTTGCGAAGTTGATGTGAAGGTTGTATCATCTGCATATTGATATATTTTAATATTTGCTGAGGTTGGGATATCTGCAATGTAGAGATTATATAAGAATGGTGATAATATTGATCCTTGGGGAACACCTGCTTTGCTTTCTTTAATGGAAGATAATGAGTTCTGATATTTTACTTGAAAGCTTCTGTTTGTTAGGAAGGAGGTTATAAGGCGAACTAAACTGGGATCCATTCCTGCTTGATAGAGTTTATAGATGATACCTGGATGCCATACTGTATCATAAGCTTTTTCCAAGTCCAAAAGCAGCATTGTAGTGTAATATCTGTGTTGAAATGCCTTCGTTATTTCCTCTGTAACGCGCAATAATTGTAGAGTGGTGTTTCTTTCAGGGATAAATCCGAATTGAGTGTCAGGAATAGCATTTAAAATTATTTGCTTGATGCTACATAGTATTATTTTCTCGAATAATTTGCTCATTGTGTTTAACAAACTGATGGGTCAGCGGTTGTGAGGATATCTAGAGTCTTTCCCTGGTTTGGCAAACGAGATTATATATGCTTTGGTCCAACATTTGGGGAAATATTCGAATTTTATGATAGAATTAAATAATTTAGTGATAAATGTAATGACATTTCGAGGTACATTTCTTAGTGCGGCGTAAGGAATTCCATCAGGTCCAGGAGCTCTATTGCATGGGGATTGTTTTAGAATTTTGTAAATTTCCATAGGAGTAACGAATGGAACTTCTTGTACTGATCTGTACTGAAGAATGTGCTGTATTTCTCGTTGTATGTTCTCATAGTGCTGTCTTAATTCTCTGACTTCTGGATTCGGTGTAAATTGAGCTTCATATACTTTTGCTATTGCCTCTGCTTTTTCTTCAGGATTGTAGACTGGTCCAGTGGAAGTGATGATCGGAGTGTTTCGTATTGAGTTTTTTGGAGCTAATTGCTTATTTAGCTTGTGACACGGCTTCTTCAAAATGTTTGATTTTAATATCTTGAAGGCGTCTGTGAATATATATATATATTTTTAAATTATATTGTTGTATATCGACTTTTCTATGAAATTTATTCTTCAATCATTTTGCTTTTCTCTTTCTGCGCAAGAGATCTTGTAATTCTGGAAAGTCTTCTGGAGTTTTAATTTTCTTCTGTCTAATTTGCGAAGAGATATACGCTTGTTTTATTGTATTAGTGATAATGTGACACGAGGTTTCGATGTCTTGAGTTGAAGTAATGGTCATATTGCCTGGTTCATTTTCTTTTAGAGAATTGAGAAAGAGTTGCCAGTTTGTGTGTCGGAGATATAGATGGTTATGATGTATTCTATTTTCTATTCTATTCAATTTCCAAGTTTATAGAACCCTATTTTACCCGAAGGTATATTAGGGCTGTAGTTAAATCATACATATCTTAGCCCTGTACAAATATTTACATAAAATATATACATATTTATGACATAAAATACACATATTACATTAAATGTGTATGACATAATAAAAATCATAGTTATATTATATACAAATACGTAAATATGAGATAAAATAGATATAATACATAGAAAAGGATGCAGAATATATGAAACACAAACATATTACATGCCATACTTTCCCAGGACACATCACGCACAGACTTGTTACATAAACAGAAAAATAGGCAAGCATTTCGTAGAAACATACATATTACTTTTAAGGACATATATGACATAAAAATGGTTATGATGTAGCGCAGTTGGTTTGATGTCGAGTATTCCAATAACAGGATTATGGTCTGAACTTCAGTCATTTAAGGTTTCTATGTACATTAAGTTTGTAGCTGTTTTCAGTAGGAATATATCTAACACATCTGGCTGATGATTTTGGACAGAGGGAAAGTGTGTTGGCGACTGTGGTCCGAAGACGTTGTAATTAAATTTATCAGAGTGTTCCATTACAATTTTCCCCCTTAAGTTAGCAATCCGACAGTTCCAGATTGTATGTTTGCTATTAAATTCTCCACCTAATAAGAAATTAGGAAAAATTGTAGTTATTGTATCCAAGTCTTTATTTGTTAAAGGGCGACTGGGAGGAGCATGAACTGAACCTATTAATAGTTGTTCTTTGCGTACTGGGATTTGAATTGCCACTCTGTGAAGATGTTGCGGTTGTTGATATGGAATTTCGTTGTGAATAATATATGATTTAATTGCTACAGCAACACCGCCCTTTCGGCCATTTGGTCCATCTTGACTGTAGATGGAATATTTCGGTATTGAAAGCCGATCGTTTTGTTGAAGGTGTGTTTCTGTTATAATAAATATGTCGACATCATATTGTTGAAGGAAGTGTTGTAAGAGATATTTATCCCTTTGAATGCCGTTAGCGTTCTAAGTTACAATGCGAAGAGGATGTGATCTGGACTCTTCTGTTCTATTCGTAGCTTGTAGATGGTGTTTGAAGAGTGTTGAAATGTGTTTGATTTATTTCTTCCGAGGAAGAAAAGAAAGCGATAATAACTTCAAATACAGCCGTGAATTTATCAATGTTGGATTTAGAAGATTTTAGAATGTTTATTATTTGTTATATTTTTTGTAAAATATTTCGTGTATGGAAGGTTTTGAAGAAATAGATTATGTCTTTGAGAAGTCCTCCAGCTGACATATCAGATGTGTTCTCTTGTGAAGCTGCAGTTCTTCTTTTAGCCCAAGAGATTGTGGATTTTGTTTTAAGTGTATCCGGAAAGTCAACCGATTTGATAGGTGATTGCGTTGCTTGTTGAGAGACGTAGGAGGTTTTTTCTTGGTAGTCGATTCTAACGGGGCAACCTGTGAAGTTAGCTGGGTGATGTTGCTTACAGTTTACACATGTGGCTGGTGAAGTTGGAGGCTTGGTGCAAGTGTATGAAAAATGATCGCCAGCACATTTCATGCAACGAGGGTTTAGTGTGCAATATTGTGCCTGATGGCCAAAGTTGTGACATCTGTAGCACTGAACTGGTCCTGATTTTCCTATATAATCTTCTATGTGAACTCTGTAATGCTGTATACCTGTAAGGGGTTTAATGTTTGGGGTATTTTCAATATGTTTATAAGTAATAGCCCACAGCGGCAGAAGTTCTATTGACTTTACGTTATTTTCGTTAAGAACAGTTTTGGTTAATTGGCGGACTGCTATTACTGTATAGTTCAAAGCAATAAGCTCTTCTTTTAACTCGTCTGCAGTTGTTGTAGGTGGTAACCCCCTTAGCATGACCTTGCGGATGGATTTATCTCGTTGACCATACGTGTAGTACTAAATTGCATTTGCTTTGAAAATTTCAATTAAATTGTTATGACACTCTATGGATTTAGGAAATATTTTGATTCCTTGCTGTGTGAATTGCAATTCTAAGTTTTGTTTGTTGACTCCTAGCAGATTATTGAGGTCCATTGGTTGCAATTTGGTAATAATAGTTATAGGTGGTATTTTCTTACTGACCTGGTTGTAGTTGTTCTGGATATTTACCGTTGATGGGCCGGCTTCTGAGGCATTGGTGCTTTGGTGAGGTTGTGCTCTTGTTATTGTGCCTGTTGCTGTTGACGTAGTGGTGGTGTCTAATGCCGCAAATTTATTTGACGTTGTGATGGTGAGGTGCTGCTGTTGTTTAGCAGCGATGGTTCATTTTGGATTCTGAAAGCTAGGATCTTCTGATAGATTCCTCTTGGCGATTTCTTTATTCTTCGGTTTGTCATCTGATGCGTGTTTAATAATTGGCTTGATGATATATAGCAGACCTTCAGCGGATGTATACACTTTCGGATTTGAAGATTCTAGTAAGGTGAGTTCCGATGTGATGTCTCCAGATTCAGCTAAGTCTTGAACTTCCATATCTTGCGTAGTATTCTCTGCCATGGTCGTCATATGTACGTGCTGCCCCGCTTTGCACGGCGTAACGGTATCCGAGTTGATTTATTTATAACAGATACATTGAATAATCACTATTTCAGATATTCACTGAGTTTAAACAAACACAATATTACACCATAAATGAGAAATAAAAAAAGAGATATTAATATTCTCTATTAAGAGAACGAAATTCGGTTACGATGCGAACTCTGTCACGTCTCGTAGTAGAATCAGATATAAAAAATTGGCAAACTTTGAAATTGTTCCGCTATTCCTCAGTAGGTATCGGGACGGGTAAAAATATATTTGGGAGAATGTCGATGTAGATTAGGTACAAATTATTCTCATAATTGACATTATCAGCGGTTTCCCGCTAAATCTCATGTTTTTATACAATCATTAGGAGTCGATGAACATTTAATTTTATAATGCGGGTATATTTATTACTACTGGCGACACTGACTGTTACCTTCGCCATCTATTCATAGAAGTAATAATTAAAGAAGCGACACTTGCACGAACAATTTACCGTAATCTATCGATTAGTGAGATACGATACCTTTGAACGTAAGTTTACAAGCTACGCTACTATAATCGACAGCAAAGTCACTGCAGGAAATATTTGAATTGTTTTTTTTTTAGAAACCCCTTAAGTCACAAAATACAAAGATTTTGGGAAAGAGGAAAAACTGTTTAAAAGAAATACTTGATTTAAGAATCTGAATAATTTAAATGTTGGTAAAAACCTAACGAATATTTCTGTATTCAAAAGAATATTAAAGAAAACTTAATATGATTCAATATTCATGTTTGAAAATGTGTGACTTACGGTATTTCTGGAAATCTGG